>NW_026646978.1:0-30000 GCF_950005125.1 Chionomys nivalis | reverse complement strand
CGACGCACGCACGCGACGCGCGCAGCGAGGCCGCGGTCCGCGGGAACGGCAAAGACGGGGAAGCGCGGGAGGGACCGCTCGCGGCGGGCACGGACGGCGGACGGGTGGGACCCGGGAGCCCACCGCCACCCAGCCCCGCTCTCTTCCCTGCTCGGCTCCGCGCCCCGACCGAGGCGCGTACGCACCCTCGGGGGAGCGGGGGGATCGGGGTCCCGCGGCACTCGGGCGCGCGCACACGCGGCCCCTTCGTTCCCCGCCACGGGTAACACGTCCCGGGCTCCGGCACGACACGCCGGCGTCACGACACGCTCTCTTGTCCCGCGTGGTTCCTCCCCGGACTCGGAGCGAGGAGGCGCGGGCCGCAGTGGGCGACACAAACGCTCGGGTTTCCCCCCCCAAAGACGGGACGCGGCGAGGGGCACCCGGCCGAAGCTACGCGCATCGGGAGGTCAGGGCGTGCTGGGGCGACCAGGCGGGCCGACGGGAGACCCCAAGCACGCCCGCTCATCGGATCGCTAGAGAAGGCACTTTTTTCTCACTGAGGGCGGGCGGGACGGACCCGGCCCGACGAGCCTCCGGCCGCGGCAGCGCAAGAGCCGGGGGAGCGACACACACACCGCTCGATGATCTCGAGCGCAGCGAGGCGGGGGGGCCTGCGGTATCGGCAAGGCTCTTACTTCCTTTCCGGGGCGCGTTCTTGAGCGTTCGCGGACACAGGGGACCGGACCGAGAGAAAACATAATGCACAAAGCGGTCCCCCGAGAGCCAGGCCTGCCTCTCCAGGAACACCCACCGGGTCTAACACCAGGCGGGGAGGCATTCTCGTCAATCGACAGACCACCCACCTTTAACGGTGAGAAGAAAAAAGGCCGGCCGCGACCGCTCAACACCACACAGCGCTCACAGCCTACGGGAGAAGGCAGCGCACGGTGGGCCGCTCGCCCGACGTCCTCCGCTCACGGAGGGGAACCTCAGAGAGCCTCTTACCGCTTCGCCTCGACCCCCTTCATCATCGGGGTCATCTTAACCCAACGAGAGCACACCTCGCAGAGGAACACCGCTAAAGGCCGGACCGCGCACAGGAGGCACACACGTCAGAGAACCGGGAAACGCCGCCGCCGCTCAGAACCGGGCACCTCTGAAGATCGGCCTGGAACGCTCCAGGAGCACCAACGAGGATGGCAAGCAAGACGCGTGCACGCGAGCCCGCTCGGGAGGGACACACGTGACGCGGCACATCAGCCGACCCTCCCCCGGCTCGGAGGGAGGAGGGCTAAACAGACCACACACGGTGGGCAGAGTGAAACGCGCGACGGGGGGAACAGAGCCCCCGGCGCGCCTCACAGGAACCCCCACGAACCACAGCGAGCAGTGCGGAGGGGCTTTCACAGGGCTCAGGCCGGATAACCGCACCCCTGCCTTCCACACACCACCGGTAAAAGGTGGGGAGGAGAGACGAGGGGCCCGCTGGCAGAACGAGAAGAGCGGCCGCCATTCGCCATGAATGTCCGTCCCTCGCCTGGCGCGGCTTAGGCCTCCGGCCCGAATGAACACAGAGCGAGGGCACCACATCGATCGACAAAGCAGAACCGGGAAGAAACGAGCGAGAGAGCACCAACACATGCCACCAAAAAAAAAAAAAAAAAAAAAAAAAAAAATTGAAAAAAAAAATTGAAAAAAAAAAAAAGGAAAACCCTTCACACCTCCACAACCAAAAAAAACAGCGGTGGGGTCCACGGGGAAATCCAAAAAAAAATGTGCACTCGGGAGGCACATAAGGCAGCAGAAGGGTCAGACTGAGTAACCCTCCCCCCCCCGCAAGGACTCATGGAGGCTCGGGAGCTCCACAACGAGGGAGGGGGAAAACAGTGCGCTCGGGAGGCACTGGGGAAGCAGAGGACCGGGGGACCCACCCAAGTCCATGGAGACTCGGGAGCTCCACGATCTGATCCCAAAAAAAAAAAAAAAAAAAAAAAAAAAAAAAAGCAAGCACCGGGACGGTAAGGGAGAAGCATCGAGAGACAGTTCCCACCATCCAAACGGCACGGGCGACAGACCACAAAGCGGGGACGCCTGACACGCTTCACCACTGGCAAAAAAAAAGCAAGGAAGCCAGTCACCTCAGAAAGCCACTCGGGAAAGCACGCACGGGCCCAGTCCCAAAAGGCAGCGAGAAACCCGGGGACAGCAGGCTGGGCTAGGCGGGAGAAAAAGCACCCAGCGAGCGAGGCTCAGAAGAGAGACCGCCACCTAGCGTCCTTTAATGTCACCCAATTAAAGGACAGCGTGTCAGCACCTATCTGCAGGTACAATAAGGACAGATAGTAACCATTAGAAGAATGACAACAGGTCCGGGGAGTCATTCACAGACCACACAGAACTCCTGAAAGTGAGGCTGGGTGAAATGTCCCAAAAATGTCCCCATAAACAAGAGAACCGACCCTCAAAGGAACAACTGGTCGACCTCATAACCATGACAGGACCGAGAGAGCGAGGTGGACATGCCAGAAAGCCGGGCGCCCAGCCTCCTCCCGGCCGAAGACCCTGCGACCAGCCGCTAGGGATGGAGACGGGCAAGAAGAAAAACTTGGGGGAAAAAAAAAAATAAAATCTCGAGTCCAAGAAACCGGGGACCAGTGAACAGGGAAGCCGGGACCACCACCTCCTCTCGGCCTCAGAATGGCAAGGCCCGCCGCTGAGGACCGAGGGTTCTGGCAAGAGGAAAAAAAAAAAAAATTCATAAAAAGCTCCGAGAGTCCGAACCAGGGAAGCGAGAAAGCCGGGACTACAGCCTCCTCTCGGCCTCAGGATGGCAAGGTCCGCCGCTGAGGACCGAGGGTTCTGGCAAGAGGAAAGAAAAAAAAAAATGCATAAAAAGCTCCGAGAGTCCGAACCAGGGAAGCGAGAAAGCCGGGACTACAGCCTCCTCTCGGCCTCAGGATGGCAAGGTCCGCCGCTGAGGACCGAGGGTTCTGGCAAGAGGGGGAAAGAATTAAAAAAAAAAAAAAAAAAAGTCCGAGACCCCAACGAGTCCGTGACAGGGCAGCGGGGAAGCCGGGATCAACCAACGCCTCCTCTCGGCCGAGGGTCGCCGGGTCCCAGGGCTCTTAGAAGAGAGTTTAAAAGGCAAGGGAAAAACAACTTTTAAAGCCGGGGTACTTCACCGATCCTGGGCCCGGGTAGACTCGACACCTAGCGGGGGTACGCCAACGACTTATGCCTTCTGGTCGACCCGCTCAAGTCTCCCAGCACCCTTCCCATCTGCTCCTTTCACTCGGTTCCAGCCCCAGCGCACCCATGGGTGACTCTTCCGGCACAACCTCCTACACAGAGACCGTTCCCAAGCACGACACCAACTCCGGGACACACCCGCCTGCCGGGCCGGGACTCTCGTCACTCTTTCCGCCTCACAAAAGCCATTTCGCCCCGTCCTCGTCAACGACCGAGGACCAGGAGCGTTGCACAAAAAAGGCCACCGCTAGGTGGCGCCCGACAACCGACCGACATACATCGCTCGCTCGCCCGCTCGCTCGGCCGCGGCGTCTTCACCTTCTCTGGCGTTAC
This sequence comes from Chionomys nivalis, assembly GCF_950005125.1. NCBI lineage: Eukaryota > Metazoa > Chordata > Mammalia > Rodentia > Cricetidae > Chionomys > Chionomys nivalis. Next base: position 26,436 of record NW_026646978.1, on the reverse strand, counting down.
AGCGTCCTCCCACGCTCACGCCCGGAGGCGACACGGGCCCACAACAGGACAGGGAACCCCCCTGTCGGTTCCCCCACCCACCCCCGAACGCGGGCCGGCCTGGACATTCGGGGCGACGAAAACGAAAGTACGACCGAGACCACAGGCAGCTGGGAAAACAGGCGAATCAATCGCTCACGGGAAACAAAGAGCGTGTCTGACCGTTCATCGGTGACAGGACTAGGTGGGGGGCCAGGGGCTTCTGCCACAATTAGGCCATGGTGAGAGGGAGGGAGGGAGGGAGGGAGGGAGGGAGGGAGGGAGGGAGGGAAGGGAGGAAGGAAGGAGGCAAGGATCAGAGCAGTGAATATACAGGTGCACAGTCCTTACACCAATATTGACTGCAGATAGAAAATAAGAGGAAGAAAAAAAACACACACACACACAGAATGTCACCAAAGGGACAGCCTGGTCTATAAAAGTGAGTTCCAGGAGAGCCAGGGCTATTACATGAAATTGCCTGAGTTCAGATCAACAATTTCTCAACTCCAACAACGATGTTTACAGGAAAGGCAACAGATGTGTACATCAAGGAAAGCCAGTGGAGCCCTAGGCACACCCTTCACACACTTTGAAACTTCTCTGTTGCAAGGTCACAGAGTTAGGAAAGGATCTTGATCTTGAACTTTCCTTAATAGTAAGTCTGTGTGTGTATCACACTCAAGCCAAGTGCCCTCAGAGCTCATGGAAGACAAAACAGAGCTCTAGACTAAGAGAGACGGGGGGCGGGGGGGGGGTATATTCACTCAAGAAAATGAAAGCAAAACCCTACACAAACCTTGGCACACAGTAAAATCAGTCCTATGAGGAAATTTGTAGCTCTAATTGCCTACTTTTTAAAAAAACTTCTAACCGGGTAATGGTGGTACATGCCTTTAATTCCAGCACTCGGTCTGGTCTCCAAGAGCTAGTTCCAGGACTGACTCAATTAGAGAGAACTAGAGAGAAACCCTGTCACAAACAAACAAACAAAAGAATAAAGTATTACATAAATCAATAGATGCATACAAAGATGGAAGAATAGATGGATAGATAGAGAGACAGACAGACAGACCCACACTCCATCTTCTGTCTTCTGAAGGTACCAGGCTCTCTCACAGGGGTCAGGCAGAAACGCAGGCAGTGTATGTGTGTGATATCAAGCAAGCCTATATGTGATATATAGGGTATGATAGGATAATGTCACTATGAAATTGGGGTAGGTCTCAGGAGCACAAGAACCCAAATCTGTGCTGTACTCCCTGTCACCAGAAGAGGGCACTAGATACCCACCATGTGGTTTCTGGACATTCCAGAAATTCCATCTCTCCAGTTCTCATTCTTTCATTGTTCCTCCTGCATGCCTGCATCGAGTGAGAGAGTGGGCACCGTTTCTGTTTCTCCCTGCTTCTCTGCGTGTCTGTGTCTGTCACGTCCTGCATAGCCAGAGTGCCCGCCACCTATGCCTGAGATAGATGTAGCCGGCAGCCCTGAGGCTGGGGGAGAAAGGGAGAGAGTGGGTCCCCTGGAGAGCCTTGGGCAGAGGCTCTGTGGATTCCCTGCAGGAGGCCTCACCGCCTCTGAGGAGCCCATGGGGGAGGGGGAAAGGGAAGGTCAACCATACAGTCCTGCCTGGCTTTTGCTTTGTTTTGGTTTTGGTTTTTGTTTTTATTTCCAGGTACAGCTGTGACCAGGTCTGAATCCAGGACAGACTCCAAAGCTAGAGAGAAATCCTGTCTCAGAAAACAAAAAAATAAATAAATACACTAATCAAGAAATGGATAGATAGATAGATAGATAGATAGATAGATAGATAGATAGCCAGACAGAGAGATGATAAAACACCTCCAAGATGAGGAAGACCAAGGCAGGCAGATCACTGTGAGTTTAAGGCTACCTTGTTCTGCAGAGTGATATTCAGGACAGGCAAAGTGACACAGAGAAACCCTGTTTTCAGAAAAAAAAAAAAGATGGGGGCTGGAGAGATGGCTCTGTGGTTAAGAGTGCCGACTGCTCTTCCAGAGGACCCAGGTTCAATTCCTACCACCCACATGGCAGTTAACAGCTGTCTGTAACTCCAAGATCTGACACCCTCAGGTAGACATACATGCAGGTAAAACACCAATGCAAATAAAATAAAAATAAATAAATTATTAGGAAAATAAATATATAAAAAAGGTGTTTAGTGCATGCCTTTAATCCCAGCACTAGGAGGCAGAGGCAGATGGCTCTCTGTGAGTCTGAGGCCAGCCTTGTCTACAAAGTGAGTCCCAGGGCATACGAGGGTACACAACGAAACCCTATGTTGAAAAACAACAAATAAACAAACAAATAGAGAGATAATAGCAATAAAAATATTTGAGAGTTCAAGTAATTGACTCCGTCAACAATAATAGAATATAAAAATAAAAATATCAAATGCACTTGAACACATTGGCACAGGAGACCATTTCCTAAATAGAACCCCAGTAGCACAGACACTGAGAGAAACAGTTAATAACAACTGAGACCTCCTGAAACTGAAAAGCTTCTGTAAAGCAAAGAACACAGCCAACAAGACAAAATGACGGCCTACAGAATGGGAAAAGATCTTCACTAACCCCACATCAGACAGAGGTCTGGTCTCCAAAATACACAAAGAACTCAAGAAATTGGTCATCAAAAGAACAAATAATCCAATTTAAAAAATGGAGTACAGACCTAAACAGAGAATTCTCAACAGAGGGATCTAAAATGGTTGAAAGACACTTAAATGTTGGGTCGAGGGGTGGATCATGCAAAGATGAGAAACCACCAAGTTTAATAAACCAGAAGCAAACTTTATTCCAGAAACCAGATCCTAGGAAAACCAGAAGCAAACTTAAAAATAAAAAAATAAATAAATAAAAATCACCACGGGGCACAGAAGCTTATCAGCTAGCTGAGACCACAGACAGAGTTTGGGCTTCTGACACTGTGGCAAAAGGCCAGTTTCTGAAACCAATTTTTATAGTAGGGGCATCAAGCATTAACTCTGAACAAAGGAATTTTTATGATCTTGCCCTGACCCGTGGGTCAGTCAACATTAGACCCTACAGAGGGGAGTGAGTTTTAACATCAATGGGTAACTAGGCAACTCATGAAATATGTTTCAAAGTAGATTTCTTGACCGAATGCATGACAGTCCGGTATGAGATCATGGTTTTATGGTTTTATTTCATTTTGTCTGTGTGTGTGTGTGTGTGTGTGTGTGTGTGTGTGTGTGTCGTCTGTGTTCTCTGACTCTCTTGTACATTGAATTTAACTTCAGATTTTATTTGTTTTTCTCAGTGTGCCCATGTCTGTCCGTGTGTGTGTGTGTGTGTGTGTGTGTGTGTGTGTGTGTGTGTGTTCGCGTATGTGGGCGAGGATCACAATTCAAAACATTGCAGTGAAGGCCCTTTGTAGACAGCCCCCAGGACTACCTTCCTTTGTTCTTTTGTTTCTTCATTTTCATTCTATCTTTTTTTTTCTTTCTTTCCTTCTTTCTTTCTTCTTTTTTCTTTCTTTCTTTTTTTTTTTGTTTTTTTTTGTTGTTGTTGTTGTTCAACGTGTATATGTTTTTATTTGGTACAGGGGTTTTTCTACACAACATGGGAATTCACTACCTAGATAGACCAGACCTGTCTCCATTTCAAGGTTCACCTGCCTCTGTCTCTTGGATGATAGAATAAAAGGTGTGAACCACAACAACCCTGCTTTGTTTTTAGTATGTTGTTCTATTCATTTCTTGTACACTTAGTTCAATTTTAATTTTAGTTTTGTTTTGTTTTGTTTTGTTTTGTTTTTCGAGACAGGGTTTCCCTGCATAGCAGTCCTAGCTGATCTGGAACTAGCTCTTGTAGACCAGGCTGGCCTCAAACTCCCAGAGATTCACGTGCCTCTGCCTTCTGTGCGCTGGGAATAAAGGCATGTGCCACCACTGCCCAGCCATTTTCAAATTCTATTTAAATCTCTCGGTGTGCCTTTTGTATGTGGGGGAGACTGGGAAGGTGTCCTATTTCCAAACATTTTCATAACTGCACTTAGCACTGCACTCTTTTACATTTAATTTTACTTTTTTAAGAGTGTTTCCAGTTGTGTAGGACTTAGTTTAATTTCAATTTCTTAAAGAATTTTTTATGATTTATTTAACTTTAGATGTACAATGGGGTGAGGGTATCAGATCATCCAGGAACTGGATTTACAATCACGTATGAGCTGCCATACGGGTGCTGGGAATGGAAACCTCTTCCTCAGAGCCACCGAGCCATCTCTCCAGGCCCTTAATTTTCTTTAAAAAATTATGTTTCTCTGGATGTGCCTGTGTGTGTGTGCCTCTGTGTGTGTGTGTGTGTGTGTGTGTGTGTGTGTGTGTGTGCATGTGTGCGTGCACATGTATTTGTGGGGTGGCTTTTGAACTAACCAAGATGACTGGTTTCATTTGTGGCAGAGAGGCAGGTGGATCTCTGGGAGTTTGAGGCCAGCCTGGTCGACAAGAGCTAGTTCCAAAGACAAGCTCCAAAGCAGCAGAGAAACCCTGCCTTGAAAATCAAAACAAAATCACAAACCAAAAAAATAAAACACAAATTAAATGTGAAGAGAGAGAGAGAGAGAGAGAGAGAGAGAGAGAGAGAGAGAGAGAGAGAGACATGTTGATTCATCGATTTACAGACAAGAAATAAGAAAAAACAAAACCATAATACAAAACCATAATGTTACCAAGATGACAGCCTGGTTTATATAATGAGTTAAAGGTATTATACAGAGAAACACTGCACCAAAAAGTAATAATGATAATAATAATAATAATAGAAGAAGAAGAAAACAGAAAAAAAAAAAAAAACAAGGAAGGAAGGAAGGAAAAACATGTGTTTTCCTTTTTTTCTTTCTTTATCTCAGGTTATTTTATTTTAATTTATTTCTTTTAACTGCTGCAGCAGCAGCAGTATATTTTGGGCAGCTGCCTAGCTGGGTAATGGTGGCAGCACATTTCTTTATTCTCATTTCTCAGCCCTCAGAAATCAGGAGAGGCAGAGGCATGCAGATCACTGTGAATTTGAGGCTACCTTGTCCTGCAGTGTGAGTTTCAGGACAGGCAAAGCGACAGACACAGAGAAACCCTGTCTTGGGGGGAAAAAGTGTGTTTAATACAGGCCTTTAATTCCGGCACTAGGAGGCAGAGGTAGAGGCAGGGGCAGCTAGATCTCTATGAGTCTGAGGCCAGCCTTGTCTACAAAGTGAGTTCCAGGGCAAACACAGGGAACCTCTATGTAGAAAAACCACAAATAATAATAATAATAATAATAATAATAATAATAATAATAATAATAATAATAATAATCTAAGAGCTCAATTAATTGACTTCACCCACAATTCAAAAATTTAAAAATAAAAAAGAAGAGTGTGTCTGACTGATCAGTGAAAGGACTATGAGGGCCAAGGGGCTGCCACAATTATGGCTTGGTGAGAGGGAGGAACTGAGGGAGGGAGGGAGAGAGGGAGGGAGGCCTGCTTTCTTGGGGTTCTTTTTCAGTAGTTGTGTTTGTACAATCTACCCCATACCCCACTTCTCATACTAAATACCGAGTCTGAGAAAATTAAAACAGCCATGGAAAAATTCCCACTTGGATCTGTTCCTGCCCTGTAAAACAATAATCACAACAAAAATATCCATATCTAAGCAGACCAGTCAAGTTGTAGCCTCACCCTTTAAAGGTTCAGCAAGGAGTCCTAGCTGTTAGGAAGGGCTGGTGACCTTGAACTTTAATAGTCTCTTAAATCTGCCTTCTCACTTTTACCAGGTGCCCTCAGGGGACAGGAGTGGAGGCCAGGGCCCCTGCAACAGGAGATCTCCTAGATAACCTACAGGCTCTTAGGGTTCCTGGGCCTGCTTACAGAAAGACATGAGACACAGAGAAAACAATTTTTTATTTTTTTTGGTTTTCTGAGACAAGGATTCTCTATAGCTTCGGCACCTGTCCTGAAACTGTTGATGACCAGGCTGGCCTCAAACTCACAGAGATCCTCCTGCCTCTGCCTGGCACAGAAAAAATTACAACAACCATGGAATAGTATGAAAAATTCTGACTTTGTTGTCATTTCCAGGAATACTGACATAGTGAATTATTTGGAACGTTTTCACTTCAGACAGAAAAAAACGAAAATGTCATTTTATTTATTTATTTATTTATTTATTTATTTATTTATTTATTTTTGGTTTTTTTGAGACAGGGTTTCTCTGTGGTTTTGGAGTCTGTCCTGGAACTAGCTCTTGTAGACCAGGCTGGTCTCGAACTCACAGAGATCCACCTGCCTCTGCCTCCCAAGTGCTGGGATTAAAGGCGTGCGCCACCACCGCCCGGCTCTCCAGGCTCTTAATTTAAAAGTTTATTTATGTGTCTCTGGGTGTGCCTGTGCCTTTGTTTGGTTTGTGTGTGTGTTGCGTGTGGGGGTGTGGGGGTGTGGGTGGGGTGGCTTTAGACCTCACCAGACAAAGGCATTCAAGAGCACTGGCTCCATATTTAGCAGAAACAGGATCTCTGGGAGTTTTAGGCCATCCTGGTCTACAAGAAAGAAGCTAGTTCCAAGAACAGTCTCCAAAGAAGCAGAGAAACCCTGTCTCATAAAGAAAAACACAAAACCAAACCAAAAGAGGGGGGAGGGGGGAGGGAGGGAGGGAGGGAGGGAGGGAGGGAGAGAGAGAGAGAGAGAGAGAGAGAGAGAGAGAGAGAGAGAGGACAGCTAGGGCTGTTACACAGAGAAACCATGCCTCAAAAAATAATAAAAGAAGGAAAAAAAAAAGCAAGAGAGCAAGAAAGCAAAAAAGCAAGCAAGCAAGCAAGAAAGAAAGCTAGAGAGAAACCCTGTCTCAGAAAGAAAACAAAAAAAAATAAATAAACTAATAAATGAATGGATAGATAGATAAATAGATAGCCAGAGAGAGAGAGAGAGAGAGAGAGAGAGAGAGAGAGAGACAGAGAGATGAAAAAACGCCTCCAAGTCTGCAGATTGAGATTCAGGACAGGCAAAGTGACACAGAAAAACCCTGTTTTCAAAAAAAAAAGGGGGGGGGTGTTTAGTGTACGCCTTTAATCCTAGCACTAGAAGGCAGAGGCAGGTGTATCTCTGTGAGTCTGAGGCCAGTCTTGTCTACAAAGTGAATTCCAGGGCATACAAGGATACACAACGAAACCCCGTGTTGCAAAACCACAAATAAACAAACAGATAATAACAATAAAAATATTTGAGAGTTCAAATAATTGACTTCATCCACAATAAAAAAAATATAAAAATAAAAATATCAAATGCATTTGAACGCATCGTCTCAGGAGACCGCTTCCTAAATCTAACTCCAGTAGCACAGACTCTGAGAGGAACAAAATTAATCAATGAGACCACCTGAAACTGAAAAGTTTCTTCTGTAAAGCAAAGGGCATGGCCAACAAGACAAAACGACAGCCTACAGGATGGGAAAAGATCTTCACTAACCCCACATCAGACAGAGGTCTCATCTCCAAAATATACAAAGAACTCAAGACATTGGTCATCTCAAGAACAAATAATCCAATTCACAAAATGGAGGTACAGACCTAAACAGAGAACTCTCAACCGAGGAATCTAAAACGGCTGAAAGACACTTAAGGAAATGTTCAACATCCTTAGTCATCAGAGAAATGTAAATCAAAACAGCTCTGAGATTCCACTTTATACCTGTAAGAATGGTCAAGATCAAAAACACTGATGACAACTTATGCTGGAGAGGATGTGGGGAAAAGGGAACATTCCTGCATTGCTGGTGGGAAGGCAAGCTGGTACAGCCACCCTTTGGATGTCAGTGTGGCGATTTCTCAGAAAATTAGGAAACAACCTTCCTCAAGACCCAGCAATACCACTTTTAGGTATATATGTAAAGGATGCTCAATTGTGCCACAAGGACATGGGCTCAACTACGTTCATAGCAGCATTGTTTGTCGTAGCCAGAACCTGGAAACAGCCTAAATGCCCTCTGACTGGAGAATGGATGAGGAAAAGGTGGTACACTTACACAACGGAGTACTTACTACACAGCAGAAAAGAATAATGACACCTTGAATTTTGCAGGCAAATGGATGAAGCTAGGAAACATCATTTTGAGGGAAGTAACCCAGACCCTAAAAGACAATTATCACATATACTCACTCATAAGTGATTTTTAAACATAAGGGGAAAAAAAGCTCACAAATCACAATCCCAGAGAACCTAGACAACAATGAGGACCCTAAGAGAGACATACATAGATCTAAAATACATGAGTAGTAGAAAAAGACAAGATCTCCTGAGAGCATGGGAACCTTGGGAGAGGGTTGAAGGGGAGGGGAGAGGCAGGGAAGGGAGCAGAGAAAAATGTAGAGCTTAACAAAAATAAATAAAAGAAACAAATAAAGGCGGGTGGTGGTGGTGGTGGTGGTGGTGGTGGTGGTGGTGGTGGTGGTGGTGGTGGTGGTACATTCCTTTAATCCCAGCACTTGGGAGGCAAAGGCAGGTGGATCCTTGTGAATTTGAGGCCAGCCTGGTCTACAAGGGTTAGTTCCAGCACAGGCTCCAAAGCTACAGAGAAACCCTGTCTTGAAGAACCAAAAACAAATAAATAAATATATAGGCATGGATTAACAAAAATCAAATGCAAACTAAGTAGAAATAAATACTTTCAGTATGCCATTCAAGAATTAGGGAAACCTTTATCCCAGGACTTGGGAGACACAGGCAGAAGGACATCTGTGAGTTAAACTCCAGACTCATCTACCAAGTGAGATCACAAGACTCGTGCACTGTCTCGTAGGTCCTAAACGCCCATGGTCCAGTTTCTAGGACCAAGGAGACAGTTTATAATGTTTCTTTCTTCTTTCCTTCCTTCCTTCCTTTTTTTTTGGGGGGGGGGAGTATTTGGTTGAACTTTTATACATTTTTTTTTAATTTGAGATGGGGGCCTCTCTATAAAGCCTGAGAATTCACAGAGGTCCACCTGCCTCTGTCTCTTGGATGATAGAATAAAAGATGTGCACCACAATAACCAGGCTCAGTTTCTTATACATTTAGTTTAATTTCAAATTTTGTTTGTATCTCTTGGTCTGCACCAAGTGTGTCCCTGTTGAGGGGTGGGACACAGGGAAGGTGTCCTATTTTAGAACATTTTATTTTACTTTTATTTGAGACAGTCTTTCCAGTTGTGTAGAACTTATTTTAGTTTCATATTTTTAAAGAATTTTTTATGATTTATTTAACTTTATTTTATGTGCAGTGGTGTGAAACTGGATTTACTATCACTTATGAGCCTGCTGCCATGTGGGGCTTAGGTCTCAGGAGCACAAGAACTCAAATCTCTGCTGTACTCCCTGTCACCAGAAGAGGGCACTAGATACCCACCATGTGGTTTCTGGACATTCCAGAAATTCCATCTCTCCAGTTCTCATTCTTTCATTGTTCTTCCTGCATGCCTGCATCGAGTGAGAGAGTGGGCAACGTTTTTCCCTGCTTCTCTGCGTGTCTGTGTCTGTCACGTCCTGCATAGCCAGAGTGCCCGCCACCTATGCCTGAGATAGATGTAGCCGGCAGGGAGAGAGTGGGTCCCCTGGAGAGCCTTGGGCAGAGGCTCTGTGGATTCCCTGCAGGAGGCCTCACCGCCTCTGAGGAGCCCATGGGGGAGGGGGAAAGGGAAGGTCAACCATACAGTCCTGCCTGGCTTTTGCTTTGTTTTGGTTTTGGTTTTTGTTTTTATTTCCAGGTACAGCTGTGACCAGGTCTGAATCCAGGACAGACTCCAAAGCTAGAGAGAAATCCTGTCTCAGAAAACAAAAAAATAAATAAATAAACTAATCAAGAAATGGATAGATAGATAGATAGATAGATAGATAGATAGATAGATAGCCAGACAGAGAGATGAAAAAACACCTCCAAGATCAGGGAGACCAAGGCAGGCAGATCACTATGAGTTTTAAGGCTACGTTGTTCTGCAGATTGAGACGTTGCAGGACAGGCAAAGTGACACAGAGAAAGAAACCCTGTTTTCAAAAAAAAAAAAAAAAGGTGGGGGCTGAAGAGATGGCTCTGTGGTTAAGAGTGCCGACTGCTCTTCCAGAGGACCCAGGTTCAATTCCTACCACCCACATGGCAGTTAACAGCTGTCTGTAACTCCAAGATCTGACACCCTCAGGTAGACATACATGCAGGCAAAACACCAATGCAAATAAAATAAAAATAAATAAATTATTAGGAAAATAAATATATAAAAAAGGTGTTTAGTGCATGCCTTTAATCCCAGCACTAGGAGGCAGAGGCAGATGGATCTCTGTGAGTCTCAGGCCAGTCTTGTCTACAAAGTATGAGTCCCAGGGCATACGAGGGTACACAATGAAACCCTATGTTGAAAAACCACAAATAAACAAACAAATAAGGAGATAATAACAATAAAAATATTTGAGAGTTCAAATAATTGACTTCATCCACAATAATAGAATATAAAAAATAAAAATATCAAATGCACTTGAACACATTGGCACAGGAGACCACTTCCTAAATAGAACCCCAGTAGCACAGACTCTGAGAGAAACAAAATTAATCAATGGGACCTCCTAAAACTGAAAAGCTTCTTCTGTAAAGCAAAGGACATGGCCAACAAGACAAAACGACAGCCTACAAAATGGGAAAAGATCGTCACTAACCCCACATCAGACAGAGGTCCGATCTCCAAAATATACAAAGAACTCAACACATTTGGTCATCAAAAGAACAAATAATCCAATTAAAAAAAAAATGGAGTACAGACCTCTCAACAGAGGAATCTAAAATGGCTGAAAGACCCTTAAGAAAATGTTCAACATGCTTAGTCATCAGAGAAATGCAAATCAAAACAAGTTTCTAGGACCAAGGAGACAGTTCATAATGTCTCTTTCTTCTTTTCTTCCTTCTTTTCTTTGTGGTTGAACATATATATATATATTTTTTATTCGGGACGGGGCCTCTCTACAAAGCCTGGGAATTCACAGAGGTACACCTGTCTCTGTCTCTTGGATGATAGAATAAAAGATGTGCACCACAACAACCCAACTAAGTTTTGAGTATCTCATTCTGTTAATTTTATGTACATTTAGTTTGCTTTCAAGTTTTGTTTGTATCTCTTGGTCTGCACCAAGTGTGTCCTTGTGGGGTGAGGGGCAGGGAAGGTGTCCTATTTCAGAACATTTTATTTAACTTTTATTTGAGACAGTCTTTCCAGTTGTGTAGAACTTAGTTTAATTTCAACTTTTTAAAGAATTTTTTTATGACTTATTTAAATTTATTTTAAGTGTAGTGGCATGGATATGTCAGATCATCCAGAAACTAGATTTACAATCACTTATGAGCTGCTGCCATTTGGGTCCTGGGAATTGAACCCACTTCTTCATGAAGAGCCACCAAGCCATCTCTCTAGGCCTTTAATTTCACCAATTTATTTATGTGTCTCTGGGTGTGCCTCTGTGTGTGTGTCTGTGTGTCTGTGTGTGTGTGTGTGTGTGTCTGTGTGTGTCTGTGTGTCTGTATGTCTGTGGGATGGCCTTTGACTTCACATTTAAGAGGACTGGTTCCGTATCTGGCAGAGGCAGGCGGATCTCTGGGAGAGAGAGAGAGGGAGAGAGAGAGAGAGAGAATATCCTCAGGCAAATGAAAACATACCCTTACAGAACAAATACCTGGCACACAGTGAACTCAGTCCTTTGAGGAAATTTATAGGTCTTATTGCCCACCATTGGAAAAGAAATCTAGCTGGGTAATGGTGTCAACACATTTCTTTTTTTTTTCTTTTTTTTTTGGTTTTTCGAGACAGGGTTTCTCTGTGGTTTTGTAGCCTGTCCTGGAACTAGCTCTTGTAGACCAGGCTGGACTTGAACTCACAGAGATCCGCCTGCCTCTGCCTCCCGAGTGCTGGGATTAAAGGCGTGCGCCACCAACGCCCGGCAACACATTTCTTTATTCCCAGTTCTCAGCTCTCAGAGATCAGGGAGGCAGAGGGAGGCAAATAGGTGTGTGTTAGAGACTACCTTGTTCTGCAGTATGAGTTTCAGGACAGGCAAAGTGACACAGAAAAGCCCTGTCTTGAAAAAAAAAGTGTGTTTAGTACAGGCCTTTAATTCTGGCACTATGAGGCAGAGGCAGCTGAATCTCTGTGAGTCTGAGGCCAGCCTTGTCTATAAAGTGAAATCCAGGGCAAGCAAAAATACACAGGGAACCCCTATGAAGAAAAACCATAGATAAAAAAAAACAAATAAACAGATAATAATAATAACAAAAGCAACAGAAATATCTGAGAGCTCAAATTAATTGACTTCACCCACAATTTAAAATTGTAAAATAAAAATTTTAAAAATCAAGTGCACACATTGGCACAGGAGACCACTTCCTAAATAGAACCCCAGTAGCACAGACACTGAGAGAAACAATTGAAGGAGACCTCTTGAAACTGAAAAGCTTCTGTAAAGCAAAAGACACGGCCAACAAGAAAAAATGATGGCCTACAGAATGGGAAAAGATCTTCACTAACCCCACATCAGACAGAGGTCTGATCTCCAAAACACACAAAGAACTCAAGCAAGCCGGGCGGTGGTGGCGCACGCCTTTAATCCCAGCACTTGGGAGGCAGAGGCAGGTGGATCTCTGTGAGTTCGAGACCAGCCTGGTCTACAGAGCTAGTTCCAGGACAGGCTCCAAAACCACAGAGAAACGCTGTCTCGAAAAACCAAAAAAAAAAAAAAAAAAAAAACAAAAAAAAAAAAGAACTCAAGCAATTGGTCATCAAAAGAACAAATAATCCAATTAGAAAAAAATGGGGTACAGACCTAAACAGAGAACTCTCAATCGAGGAATCTAAAATGGTTGAAAGACACTTAAATGTTGGGTCGGGGGGGGGGGTTCATGCAAAGATGAGAACACCACCAAGCTTAATAAACCAGAAGCAAACTTTATTCCAGAAACCAGATCCTAGGAAAACCAGAAGCAAACTTAAAACTAAAAAAAATAAATAAATAAAAATCACCACGGGGCACAGAGCTTATCAGTTAGCTGAGACCACAGGCAGAGTTTGGGCTTCTGACACCGTGGCGTGGCAAAAGGCCGGTTTCTGAAACCAATTTTTATAGTAGGGGCATCAAGCATTAGCCCTGACCCGTGGGTCAGTCAACATTAGACCCTAAGGAGGAGAGTGAGTTTTAACATCAATGGGTAACTTGGCAACTATCATGAAATATGTTTCAAAGTAGATTTCTCCACCAAATGCATGACAGTCCGGTATGAGATCATGCTGTAGCATGGTTTTATTTCATTGTGTGTGTGTGTGTGTGCGTGCGTGCGTGCGTGTGTGTGTTCTCTGACTCTTTTGTACATTGAGTTTAACTTCAGATTTTATTTGTTTTTCTCAATGTGACCATGTCTGTCCCTGTGTGTGTGTATTTATGTATGTGGGGGGGGGGGGGCGCGGGGATCACAATTCAAAACATTGTAGTGAAGGCCCTTTGTAGACAACCCCCAGGACTGGCTTCCTTTGTTCTTTTGTTTTTTCATTTTCGTTCTTTCTATCTGTCTTTCTTTTCTTTTCTTTTTTTGGTTCAACGTGTATATGTTTTTATTTGGTACAGGGGTTTTTCTATACAACATGGGAATTCACTACCTAGATAGACCAGACCTGTCTCCAATTCAAGGAGGTCCACCTGCCTCTGTCTTTTGGATGATAGAATAAAAGGTGTGAACCACAACAACCCAGCTTTGTTTTTAGTATGTTGTTCTATTCATTTCTTGTACATTTAGTTTAATTTTGATTTTTTTGTTTTGTTTTTCGAGACAGGGTTTCCCTGCATAGCAGTCCTAGCTGATCTGGAACTAGCTCTTGTCGACCAGGCTGGCCTCAAACTCCCAGAGATTCACCTGCCTCTGCCTCCTGTGCACTGGGAATGAAGGCATGTGCCACCACTGCCCACCCATTTTCAAATTCTATTTAAGTCTCTCGGTGTGCCTTTTGTATGTGGGGGAGAATGGGAAGGTGTCCTATTTCCAAACATTTTCATAACTGCACTTAGCACTGCACTCTTTTACATTTACTTTTACTTTTATTTAAGATTGTTTCCAGATGTATAGGACTTAGTTTAATTTCAATTTCTTAAAGAATTTTTTTATGATTTATTTAACTTTATATGAGCAATGGTATGAGGGTGCCAGATCACCCAGGAACTGGATTTGCAATCACATATGAGCTGCCATGGGGGTGGCGGGAATGGAAACCACTTCCTCAGAGCCACCAAGCCATCTCTCCAGGCCCTTTAATTTAAAAAAAAAAATATGTTTCTCTGGGTGTGCATGTGTGTGCACATGCGTTTATGGGGTGAATCTTGAACTCATTAGGATGAAAGCATTCTCAAGGACTGGTTCAATATCTGGCAGAGAGGCAGGTGGATTTCTGGGAGTTTGAGGCCAGCCTGGTCGACAAGAGCTAGTTCCAAAGACAGGCTCCAAAGCAACAGAGAAAACCCTGCCTTAAAAATTAAAACAAAAACACAAACAAAAATAAAAAACATAAATTAAACCTGTGTGTGTGTGTGTGTGTGTGTGTGAGAGAGAGAGAGAGAGAGAGAGAGAGAGAGAGAGAGAGAGAGAATGATCAAACGGAAAATAAGAAAAAAAAAACATAATGTCACCAAGATGACAGCCTGGTTTATATAGTGAGTTAAAGGTATTATACAGAGAAACTCTGCACCAAATAAATAATGAAAGAAGAAAACAGAAAAAAAAAAAAAACAAGGAAGGAAGAAAAGAAGGAAAAAAGGAAGGAAGGAAGAAAAACAGGTGTTTTCCTTTTTTCCTTTGTTTATCTCAGGTTATTTTATTTTAATTTATGTTTTTTTAATTGCTGCTGCATCAGCAGCAGCAGTATATTTTGGGCAGCTGCATAGCTGGGTAATGGTGGCAGCACATTTCTTTATTTTCAGTTCTCGGCCCTCAGAGATCAGGAGAGGCAGAGGCAGGCAGATCACTGTGAGTTTGAGGCTACCTTGTTCTGCAGTGTGAGTTTGAGGACAGACACAAAAAACTAAAAGTGTGTTTAGTACAGGCCTTTAATTCCAGCACTAGGAGGCAGAGGTAGAGGCAGGGGCAGCTAGATCTCTATGAGTCTGAGGCCAGCCTTGTCTACAAAGTGAGTTCCAGGGCAAACAAGCATACACAGGGAATTCCTATATAGAAAAAAACACAAATAAACTAATAATAATAATAATAATAATAATAATCTAAGAGCTCAATTAATTGACTTCACCCACAATTCAAAAATTAAAAAATAAAAAAAAAAAAAAAAGAGTGTGTCTGACCAATCAGTGAAAGGACTGTGTGGGCCAAGGGGCTGCCACAATTATGGATTAGTGAGAGTGAGGAAAGGAGGGAGGCAGCAAGGGCAGTTCCCAGTCACTTAAATGCCTTTCAAAGACATTTCACCATGGCAACCACTCGCTTGCTTTCTTGGGGTTCTTTTTCTTCAGTAGTTGTGTTTGTACAACCCCACACCCCACTTCTCATACCGAGTCTGAGAAAATTAAAACAGCCATGGAAAAATTCCCACTTGGATATCTGTTCCTGCCCTGTAAAACAATAATCACAACAAAAATATCCATATCTAAGCAGACCAATCAAGTTGTAGCCTCACCCTTTAATGGTTCAGCTAGGAGTTCTAGCTGTTAGGAAGGGTTGGTGACCTTGAACTTTCCTAGTCTCTGAAATCTGCCCTCTCACTTTTGCCAGGTGCCCTCAGGGGACAGGAGTGGAGGGAGGGCCCCTGCAACAGGAGATCTCCTAGATAACCTACAGTCGCTTAGAATTCCTGGGCCTGCTTAGAGAAAGAAGCGAGACATGAGACACAGAGAAAAAAAAATTTTTTTTCTTTTTTTTTTTTTTGGTTTTCTGAGACAAGGATTCTCTGTAGCTTCGGCACCTGTCCTGGAACTGTAGACGACCAGGCTGGCCTCAAACTCACAGAGATCCGCCTGGCTCTGCCTGGCACAGAGAAAATTACAACAGCCATGGAATAGTACGAAAAGTTCTGACTTTGCTATCATTTCCAGGAATACTGACATAGTGAATTATTTTGGAACGTTTTCACTTCAGACAGAAAAAAATGAAACTGTCATTTTATTGATTTCTTTTAGAGGGCCTGTTTCCCACCAGGACGTTTTTGCACTTGCTGGGTTGTTGAAGATGATCTCCTGATCCTGAGTGCTCCCAGCAGGATAGACATGGGCTCACCATACGCTCGAATTTTTTTTTTTTTTTTTTTTTTTTTTTTGGTTTTTCGAGACAGGGTTTCTCTGTGGTTTTGGAGCCTGTCCTGGAACTAGCTCTTGTAGACCAGGCTGGCCTCGAACTCACAGAGATCCGCCTGCCTCTGCCTCCCAAGTGCTGGGATTAAAGGCGTGCGCCACCACCGCCCGGCACACTCGAATTTTTGATGCAGTCCTGAGAGCCTGGAGCCCAAAGGGACAAGGCTTCAGCTTCCCCTGCCCCTCCGACATGAGCCAGATACATAAATGATTACCCAGCAGCAGAAGCATGGAATGAGCTTCTCAGACCCTTTACAGCTCCTGAGTAATGGGGTACTGGGGTTACAGCAGACATGGCAGAGGATGCAACTAGGCCATGGCTCCCTCCTCAGCCACCAACCGGGCCCCCAGCTCTGCCTTCTTTTGTTCTTTTGTTTCTTCATTTTCTTTCTTTTTATCTGTCTTTCTTTTCTTTCTCTTGGATGATAGAATAAAAGGTGTGTACCACAACAACCCAGCTTTGTTTTTAGTATGTTGTTCTATTAATTTCTTGTACATTCAATTTAATATTGATATCAATTTTTTTATTTTTTATTTTTATTTTTTGGTTTTTTGAGACAGGGTTTCACTACATAACAGTCCTAGCTGATCTGGAACTAGCTCTTGTAGACCAGGCTGGCTTTGAACTCCCAAGAAATTCACCTGGCTCTGCCCCCTGTGTGCTGGGAATAAAGGCATGTGCCACCCCTGCCTAGCCAAGTTCAAATTTTATTTAAACCTCTCAGTGTGCCTGTGTATGTGGGGGAGACAGGAAAGGTGTCCTATTTCCAAACACTTTCATAACTGCACTCTTTTACATTTATTTTACTTTATTTGAGCCAGTGTTTCCAGTTTTGTAGTTTAATTTCAATTTCTTTCTTTCAGAGACAGAGAGAGACACAGAGAGAGAGACAGAGAGAAGAAATGTGGATTTACAGATAGGAAATAAGAAAAAAAAAAAAGAACGTTACCAAGAAGACAGCCTGGTCTATAAACTGTGTTCCATAACAGCTAGGGCTGTTACACCGAGAAACTGTGCCTCAAATATATAATAAAAGAAGAAAAAAAAAGCAAGCAAGCAAGAAAATGCAGGGTCTTTTTTCTTTTTTTTCTTTTTTCTTTTTTTTTTTTTGTCTTTGTTAATGCCAGGCCATTCATTTTATTTTAGTTTTTCCTTTAAGATTGTATTTTCAGGGGCTGGAGAGATGGCTCAGAGGTTAAGAGCACTGACTGTTCTTCCAAAGGTCCTGTCTCAAAAAAAAAAAAAATCAAATTAAAATGTGAACTAAAACAAAGAAGGGGCTTTTTGTTTTTGCTTTTTTTTTTGTTTTTTTTTTTTTTTTTTTTGTTGTTGTTGTTGTTGTTGTTTTTGGATTTTTCGAGACAGGGTTTCTCCGTAGCTTTTTGTTTCCTGTCCTGGAACTAGCTCTTCTAGACCAGGCTGGACTCGAACTCACAGAGATCCGCCTGCTTCTGCCTCCCAAGTCCTGGGATTAAAGGCGTGTGCCACCGCCTGGCGGGCTTTTGGTTTTGTTTTGTTTTGTTTTGTTTTCTAAGAAACCTGAAAATGACTGAATTCAACAATTATCCAAGTTCAGCAAGAAGGTAGTGTTTCCCAGCTTCAAGCAGAAAGCAGCAAATATGCATATCTAGGCCCTGTCACCAGAAGAGGGCACTAGATTCCCACCATGTGGTTTCTGGAAAGTCCAGAAATTCCATCTCTCCAGTTCTGATTCTTTCCATCACTGCAGGCAGGCAGGCCTGCATTTAGTGAGAGAGTGGACACCATTCCTCGTTCCTTCCTGTTTCTCATGCATTTGTGTCTGTCACATCCTGGGTAACCAGAGGGTCTGCCACCTATGCCTGAGACGTAGCTTGGGACTGGGGGAAGGGAGAGAGTGGGTGCCCCCCCCCCGGGGGAGCCTTGGGCAGAGGATTCCCTGCAGGAGGCCTCATCCCCTCTCAGGAGCCCATGGGGAACGTGTGAAGGGAAGGTCAACATACAGTCAGTCCTGCACAGCTGAGGACAATTTATTTATGCTCCTGCATTGCTGGTGGGAATGCAAGCTGGTCCAGCCCCTTGGGATGTCAGTGTGGCGATTTCTCAGAGAAGTAGGAAACAACCTTCCTCAAGACCCAGCAATACCACTTTTGGGTATATATCCAAGATTTCTGTTCAATTGAATCTTAAAGTGTGCCACCACTGCCCAGTCAGAGAGAAGAATTTTTTTTATGATTTATTTAACTTTATATGTGCAATGGTGTGAGGGTGTCAGATCACCCAGGAACTGGATTTACAATCACGTATGAGCTGCCATATGGGTACTGGGAATGCAAACCACTTCCTCAGAGCCACCGAGCCATCTCTCCAAGCCAAAATTACATTTCTCTGGGTGTGCCTGTGTGTGTGTGTGTGTGTGTGTGTGTGCGCGCGCGTGCGCGCGCACGGGCACATGTGTTTTAGCTTTTGAACTAACCAAGATGAATGGTTCCATATCTGGCAGAGAGGCAGGTGGATCTCTGGGAGTTTGAGGCCAGCCTGGTTGACAAGAGCTAGTTCCAAAGACAGGCTCCAAAGCAACAGAGAAACCCTGTCTTGAAAATCAAAACAAAAACACAAACCAAAAAAATAAAATAAAATAAAATTAAACATAAATTAAATGAGAGAGAGAGAGAGAGAGAGAGAGAGAGAGAGAGAGAGAGAGAGAGAGAGAGAGAAATGTCAATTTGTCAATTTTCAGACAGGAAATAAGAAAAAACAAAACCATAATATCACAAAGATGACAGACTGGTTTATATAGTGAATTAAAGGTATTATACAGAGAAACCCTGCACAAAAAATAAAAAATAATAAAAGAAGAAAACAGAGAAAAAAGAAAGAAAGAAGGAAGGAAGGAAGGAAGGAAGGAAGGAAGGAAGGGAAAACAGGTGTTTTCCTTTTTTTCTTTGTTTATCTCAGGTTATTTATTTTTATTTATTTTTTTTCTAAAATTGCAGCAGCAGCAGTATATTTTGGGAAGCTGACTACTTTCATGGAAGTGTTCAGAAAGAAGTCCTGGGCCATGCATGTAGTGAGTGAGATAGATTGTCTGGAGCATAAATAAAAAGCCAATTCCTGCCTCAAAATAGAAAAAAAAAAATCAAGTTAAAATGTGAAATAATAAAATAAATAAGGGTTTTTTTTGTTTGTTTGTGTGTTTTTTTGTTTTTTTTTTTTGCAATGAGTGAATTCAACAACTTTCAATTTCCCAACTCCAACAGGAAAGGCAGCAGATATCCATATCAAAGAGGTCCAGTGAAGCTGTAGCCACACCCTTTAATGTTTGTGTTACAAAGACACAGAGTTAGGAAAGAAATGATCTTGATCTTTTTTTCAGGAGATCTGAAAACTCAAAACAGCAACCAAACACAAACCAAGTAGGAAGAAATGACTTGGCAGACAGGCAGGAGGATGTCAGTGAGTTCAAGGCCAGCCTCACCTACCAAGGACATTCCAGGACTGTTCCCTAGATAAACCCTGTCTCACAAAACCAAACACACACAAAAAAAAAAACAGAAAAATTAGGAAATTGTTCCTGAAACACCACAAACCAACTAGATGGCACTTAATAGCAATCAAAGGTGGGTGAAATATAAAACGGAGAGAAATTCTTTGATGAAATCCAACCTCCTAGCCAGGCGGTGGTGGCTGGCGCACGCCTTTAATCCCAGCACTCGGGAGGAAGAGGCAGGCGGATCTCTGTGAGTTTGAGGCCAGCCTGGTCTACAAGAGCTAGTTCCAGGACAGGCTCCAAAGCCACAGAGAAGCCCTGTCTCAAAAAACCAAAAACCAAAAAAAAAAAAAAAAAAAAAAAAAAAAGAAATCCAACCTCCTTTCTTGGTCAAAGCTGTACAGCCAATAGAACTAGAAGGAACATGTGTCCACCTCTCAATTAAAAAAAAAAAAAAGCCGTGCAGTGGTGGCGAACACCTTTAATCCCAGCACTCAGGAGGCAGAGGCAGGCGGGTCGCTGTGAGTTCGAGACCAGCCTGGTCTACAAGAGCTAGTTCCAGGACAGGCTCCAAAACCACAGGGAAACCCTGTCTCGAAAAACCACAAAAGAAAAAAAAAAAAGAAAAAAAAAAAAGAAAACAAAAGAAAAGAAAAAGAAAAAAAGAAAGAATATTTAACAAGTGGTGCTGGCATAACTGGATATCAACATGTAGAAAAATGAAAATAGACCCATATCTATCTCCATGCACAAAACTCGAGTCCAAATGGATCAAAGACCTCAACATAAAGCCAGCCACACTGAACCTTATAGAAGAGAAAGTGGGACGTACACTCAAACGCATTGCCACAGGGAACCACTACTTTCTAAATAGAACCCCAGCAGCACGGACACTGAGGAGAAATAATATATTAATGGGATCTCCTAAACCTGAAAAGCTTATGAAAAGCAAAGGACACGGTCAACAAGACAAAACGACGGCCTTACAGAATGGGAAAAGATCTTCACTAACCCGGTCCCCCACATCAGACAGAGGTCTGATCTCCAAAATACACAAAGAACTCAAGACATTGGTCATTTCAAGAACAAGTAATCCAGTTCACAAAATGGAGTACAGACCTAAACAGAAAACTCACAACAGGCGAATCTAAAATGGCTGAAAGACACTTAAGGAAATGTTCAACATGCTTAGTCATCAGAGAAATGCAAATCCAAACAACTCTGAGATTCCATCTTACACCTGTAAGAATGGCCAAGATCAAAAACACTGATGACCACTTATGCTGGAGAGGTGGTGGGGAAAAGAGAATACTCCTGCATTGCTGGTGGGAGTGCAAGCTGGTACAGCCCCTTTGGACGTCAGTGTGGTGATTTCTCAGAAGGGTAGGAAGCAGCCTTCCTCGAGACTCAGTCATACCACTGTTGGGTATATGTCCACAGGATGTTCAATCGTGCCACAAGGACACGTGCTCAACTATGTTCACAGCAGCTTTGTTTGTCATAGCCAGAACCTAGAAGCAACCTAAATGCCCCTCGACCCTCGTTCGAAGAACGGATAAGAAAAAATTGTGGGCCGGGCGGTGGCGGCGCATGCCTTTAATCCCAGCATTTGGGAGGGAGGCAGAGGCAGGCGGATCTCTGTGAGTTCGAGACCAGCCTGGTCTACAAGAACTAGTTCCAGGACAGGCTCCAAAACCACAGAGAAACCCTGTCTTGAAAAACCAAAAAAAAAAAAAAAGAAAAAAAAAAAGAAAAGAAAAGAAAAAAAAAAAAGAAAAAAATGTGGTACACAATGGAGAGTAGAAAAAAAAAACCCGACATCTTGGATTTTGCATGAAAATAGATGGAGCTAGAAAACATTATTTTGAGTGAGGTAACCCAGAGAGACCCAGAAAGACAATTATCACATGTACTCACTCATAGGTGCTTTTTAAACATAAAGCAAAGAAAACCAGTCTACAAACCACAACCCCAGAACTTAGACAACCATGTGGACACCAAGAGAGACTTACATAGATCTAATCTACATGGGAAGTAGAAAGCAGAAAAAGACAAGATCTCCTGAGTAAATTGGGAGCATGGGGACCTTGGGGGAGGGCTGGGGGGGGGGGAGGGGAGATGCAGGGAAGGGAGCAAAGAAAAAATGTAGAGCTCAATAAATCTCAATGAAAAATTAAAAAAAAAAAGAAGAAGAATACTCTGTAGACTGTGGCTATATAGACGTCCTGGAAGAAGACGCTGTTGGAACGGATGTGCTCAGATCATCTCTGTAGGGCTATGATTTACAAGTTAACTTTCTAGCTTTTCAGTTGTTGCATGAGGTGACTACAGATTCAATAAAAACCCAATTGGATCCTTCCTACTGGTGTAGGCCAGTGTTTCCTTACGACCAGACTGCAATTCTAGGCAATAATGTTGACATGATGGGAGTCAGCAAGGAGGAGTTGGGCGTCATTAAAAGTTTGGGATTTTTGGGTACAGTGAAGACTCATTTGGGCACCAGAAACCTTAACAGATAATCTCACACATTTGAGCCACATACGTCCCTTAAAGTAGGTAGGTAGGTAGGTAGTTAGGTAGTTAGGTAGGTAGGTAGGTAGGTAGGTAGGTAGGTAGTTAGGTAGGTTGGTTGTTTCCCCCACCTACTTGGGTTAGGGTCTGAGAATCCATTATCAAGGAAAGCCCTAGGGAAGCAAAATCCCTAGGGAAGGGTTTGCAACCACAAAGAGAGGCATGGCCCAAGCTCACACGCCTAGGGATGGCACTACTCCCTTACCGAGGACTGGGACCTCCTAAATCGATTAGCAAACATGCTCATGTCAGTGGTGTCATCTCATCCCTGGGGTACGATTTGGTTTTGGAGTATGATTTGTTTCTTGGTTCTGTTGCCCTAAATCCTGCCTCTCTGACCCCCGGAGAAACATCCAATAGACCTTCTTGCTTTGAAAGCAAAAGGATGAATCTAGATGCTGCCATTTACAATGAAGACCAAACAGAAGTCACCCCAGTTCCTCCCGTTTGCGGAAGGAGTTATCCCACCACAGGTTACATGGAATAAGCAAAACTCTTGGAAGCCCCTCCTTTGGGCTGAGTTTCCCACACAGCTCTGACGATGCAGGAGGATGCCGAGAGCCCAGTTGGTGCCTCAGCCCGATGCCTGCATCTGTGCCTTGGCAGCAGCTATTCATCTCTTGCCACTCAGAGAGAGTCCAATTCCCTTAAGTTTATCCTTCCCTAAGTGCTCATTCACTTCAGAGGACTCAACCCTCATCCTCCGTATCCTCCTGGCCTAATTTCTCATATTACTGAGTATGAATACCTGTTCAGGAGAGGGAGGAAGGGTCATTCATGAAAAAAGTGAGTGTTCAACTAACTAGCTCCCCATGGGTGAAGGAAGTAGTGAAAAGATTTTAATGACGCAGAGAGAAATTTCTAGTTTTGGAAGGAGGAGATCCTGAACGGCTCCCTCTGTGTCGCAGGAGAGACTCCCGGAAAGGAAACCTCAGGTTCCGGTCGGTCGGTCAGTTCGGGGAGAAATATCAGCAAGGAGGTAAAGGCCGTGCCTCACGACATCAGCAGTCCCTTCTCTGGAAATTCTACGGTATCCCAGAGAGCTCTCAGAATTCTGTGATGTCACTCGTGTCCTAGAAACGCCAACCGCCCTCAAGACACACTGTCTCGGTGCCTTCTAGACTCACTTCTAGACACGTCGTCTCGACTGATGAGTCTACTTGCAAGAGAGAGAATGGAGAGGAGATCGTGGAGAGGCCAGAGGGAGGAAGAAGAAAGCTGGCCCCAGATCTCACAGGCAAACATGGAGAAATAAGTGGTTGGTCCTGGGGAAGACGAAATGAGTTCACCACTAGCAGGGACTAGAGAGATCTCTGGATGTGATGGCTTTGAGACTTCCAGGGCTAGGGCTCAGGAACTGGGAGGTTTCTGGGATGCCCAATAGGCCTGCCTGTCTTGTTTCTCTGAGTTCCTAAAGGGCCAAGCCACATCAAAGATTCATGATAGTTGATTTGACAAAGTCGGGAATAGACAAGGAGTGCGGAAGGAGTCAGTGAGATTTCAATATCAGCATTGCACATCATCTCCCCCCCCCCAAGTCCTTTTCGTTGTGGAGCAGTAATAATAGAGAAAGGGCAGTAGTGCCCTGCCAAAGCCCGATTTTTACCATGCCTTATATCACAGCCATTAGCAGGGTTGAGGCATCAAGTGCTGCAGTCAGTCAGTCAGTCAGTCAGTCAGTCCTCCTGTGACCCCCTAATGTTTCTGGCTTCCCAGTTAGGAATGACACCCTGGTCTCCAGTTCAGCCTGAGAGGAGCTCTTTAGAGCCAATGGATGAGAGAGTGGGAAGAGACTGCAATTTTTTTCTTTTTCCTTCTTCTTTTGTCTTTTTCCTTTCTTTCTCTGTTTTGCTGTTTTGTTTTGATTTTCAAGAAAGGGTTTCTTTGTGTATTTTGGTCTGTTCTAAAACTCACTCTGTAAATCAGGCCATCCTTGAACTCACGGAGATCTGTGTGTGTAAGTGCTGTGATTAAAGGCACGCCCCCACCCCCACACACCACAGTCCGGCTGAGACTGTAATTTCTTGTTAGTTCTGGGTGTCCTGGGCTGTTAGTAAGTGACGATGGCTCTGTGTTGTGAATCTTTGTGAATCCAGACTATGTTCTGCCCATCAATGACATGAGTCTGAAGCATCAAGCTAGTGACTTGGGCACCCACCCCTATACTACCTGAGGTCTCTGAAGTCACGGTGCATCCTCTCTATAGCTCTGAATAAGGCTTAGAAAGCCTTCCCCTGGGTCACCTTGTGCAGAGGAAACCAGGTAACCTCTGAGAGACATGCACCACCTTCCTACAGAAAGAAGGGATGACTGACTGACTAATACCCACAGAGGGGGAAACTCAAGCCTGGTATTTCAGAACCCGCTTGGACAAAGTCTCATCTGTCAGTCACTTCCTGAACAAAAGAAGGAAGGAAGGAAGGAAGGAAGGAAGGAAGGAAGGAAGGAAGGAAGGAAGGAAGGACCACAAATATCTCTCCTTTTGTATCCTTTTTACACTCTTCTCATGCTCTGATGAATATTGTGATTCAAGTTGGCTGTGTCCCCTTTTCCATGGCACGTGCACTGTGGCTCTAGATCAAGGAATCAGTTTTTTTTGTGTGTGTTGCTCTATCTGGGAGAAGCACCACAGCCACAGCAGTTGCATACTGACTGAGAAATTTGATTTTTAGGAAATGATTTTTCATATCTGTGAATGGTCTCTCCATAGCCATTCATGTTTCCTTAAACTTGAGTATAGGCATGAATGATCCCTCTTCATGGGAGTGAGTGTCTGCTCTTGCATTGGGGGCTCCCCTGGGTGAACCCCAGTTCTCAGCATCTCCAGCCCAACCTGTCACAAGCTGATCACACATTTTCAAACTTGGGATATATTCTGCTGAAGTTTTGGGGTAATGAATTTCATCAATTATGGGACTAAACTTTGTTGTGATCTGACAGGACACTCACTCACCAACAACTTTGTGGTTCCTCCATAATGTGCTTATTTCTGTCAGGGAACTGAAAGCCAGCCAGCCAGCCAGCCAGCCAGCCAGCCAGCCAGCCAGCACCGTCTTTCCTTGTTTCTCAGTTTGTTCTTATATTCAGTCTCTCCCTCCCCCCCCCTTCCTTTAAAAAATTTATTTATTTTTATCTTATGTGCATTTGTGTTTTTGCCATGGCTCTCAGGCTCCTGGATTACAGACAGCTGTGAGCTGCCATGTAGATGCTGGGAATTGAACCTTAAACTATCTCTTCAGCCCGACATGGAGCATCTCTCTATATAGCCCTGCCTGCAAAACTTTCAGAGTTCACTCTGCCCCCTGATTAAAGGCATTATGCGTTATGCTTCCTTTTATTGTATATTTAGTGGGTTTTTTTTTTTTTTTGTGTGTGTGTGTGTGTGTGAGAGAGAGAGAGAGAGAGAGAGAGAGAGAGTTCCATTATGAAACCAAAAGTCAGTCAACAACAACGAACTTTGTATTTATTTGTTTGTTTGTTCATCCGTAAACGTATTTGCTTACTTACTCTTATTTATTTATTTGTTTGTTTGTTTGTTTGTTTACAGTGGAAGACTTAATTCAGTACAGAATGATCAGAACGGTAGGGTATCCTTGGGAAAATATCACGATGAGTTTCCCTTCCGAGAGGCAGCTTTCTGGTAAGATGTGAAACCGCAGTTTTAAGTGCCCGCTTTCCACAAGTCCCTTTTCCCAAGGTCAGACATTTTTTAGATAAGCAAGGGTCTCCATTCATTCCCTTTGAGGAACTCTCAGGTCAGGCCCTGACATTAACATCTGACTGGAGCTTATCGTCAAGGCCAACGGTACACTCCTCAGCCCCTCCCCTCCGTGACCTGAGAAGCCACACCCCACCCCAGTTCACAGGCCCCTCTTAATCTAACTAACTATACAGCATCAAAAGTGGCATCTCTTCTCACTGAAATGCTGTTGGCAGCCATTCGATGAATTTATTCTCAGATCAGATCCTGTCCAGCAGGGATGTCTTCTTTCCATGTTTCTTCTTCTTTTGTA